>NC_069719.1:6518250-6565750 GCF_027358585.1 Pangasianodon hypophthalmus | reverse complement strand
GTTTAATAACCTTTATGGAATGAATGCTAAGGCACATTATCAACACAAATTAACTACCTAGCTAATAGAACAAGCTAATTTCCTAAATTTAACTCGCAAGCTAATTTACAACACGTAACTAGCTAGCTAATTTAACAAGCCCATTTACAAAACTAGCTAATTTACTTAACTTAAAGTTAACTTAACTCAACTTCTTTAGATTTGATGGTGAATTTTAAAGACAGATATTTCATTTTTTTTAATTGGCAAGAAAATGGAATATTGCATTCTGTATGAACTGATAACACTAGCAAAAGAAAGAAAATTCTGTGTTTGAGATTTATAACCAGTACTTTGAAAGTCAAAATCAAACAGTAAGGAGTAAAAAAGTATGTTTCATTTCTCATGGAAATTTCCTTGCGTAAGAGAACAATATTTAAATAATACTTGACGAAAATACAACTGTTTCAAAATAGTATTTAAGTACATCAACAAGCACAATTACTCAAGTATTTTCCTGGTCAGAATCAGTTGGTTACCACGTAGACTATATTTATCCAATAATAATGTTTTCTAATAATAAGGAGATGCTTTTCTTTTAATAAGAAGATACATATCTTGTAAAAAAATGATACTGATGGGGATTTTTCTTCTTGAGTGGCAGCAATGGGCTTCCATAGTAGGTGGATTTGTACACAGAGGAAGTTTGAACCTTCATTACAAGAACTCAAATGTTAATACATGTTCAGAATAATATTTTTACTTAACTTTGCTTTCAACCAAAATTGTGCACACTTTGCCTTCGTACAGCTGTGAATATCTCAAAACCAAAATGGCAGAGTGTTACAGTGTAACATATTGTCATATTCTGTTTCACTAGTAGGTCTGAAAACCTAAACCCAACTGTCTCGGAGCATTCCCGGCACAAATTTTGTATCACAACAATGATATTTGCATGATTATATCACTCTTCCGTGATAGTGAGTTCTCCAGCCTGTGTGTGTGAGTGCAGAGTGTAGAGTCAGAGTTGATTTCGGCCCGATCGATGCTCTTGTCTCCCTCTGGGTCAATCACTGGTCGGCTTCAACGACCCAAATATCGCTCTCAATTTCATTAGCGTGACCACATTCACGGAGATACAGCGTGACCGGTGTGTGTGTGTGTGTGTGTGTGTGTGTGTGTGCTGATGTGTGTGTGTTTGTGAGACACTAGACTATAAGTGGTGGTGTCTTGTTATTCTTTTGAATCCTTTTTCTTTTTCAAGGCTGCTCTTTTACTACTTCTTCATGCCATGTCACACTAATAAAAATAGAAGAAATTTAATTCCTAAACAGACTGCAAACACGATTCTCTTCCTCTCTGGCTCCCTATCTCTCTTTCATGCACTTATTCTCTCTCTTATGTTCTCTGCTTCTTTGTCTCACTCTTACTCTGATAGCAACCCAGCAACAGCACATCAGTTCTCCCAAAATCCCCTTGCTCTCTCTTTCTCTCCCAAAATCCCTCTCTCCACCCCACCCAACACCCCCACATGCAACAACCCAGTTTCCACTGCCTCTCTGAAACAAATCTCTCCATGACCCACTTCTGCTCTCGTCCCATTTTTGTGTGTGTGCAGGGATGCGAGCTTCCTATGGCTTCAACCAAAGCGGAGGAAACTGTGGTTAAAAAAATGAAAATGATGAATATGGCTAGTTATCTATCATTTATTTAAACACATGGGATCCCACTGAGCTTCACATCAGAGGCCTGTGCATAATTTATAATACAATAAACAATCAGAAATATTTTTGTCAAGTCTGCATGTCATATTGAGGACTATTCAAAAATGCAGTTCTCCTTAAAAAATGATGAAGGTACACGGTTTGGGTTCTGGCATGTAGTTTTCATCTGAACGTGCCAGTTTCGGGTGCATATGATGAGCTGAGGATGTGCAGTTCTACTGTATGTATATGAATTATATATGCACTGGGTAAAAGGAATGACAGCTGTGTGTTGGAGTACTGCAGCGTTTAATCAGCATGGATTTGTTGATGAGCCTTTTGAGTAAGTGCTGCATTTAGCATTTAAAGGAAAATTCCAGTGTTTTTTCAATCTAATTTCTATCCACTGCATCTGTACCATATGTGTGATGTTTTACTACAGGACAGTGAAGACTAAAAGCAGATGCTGGGTCATTTTTGTGAAACATTTTAAGCAATTCTTCAGTGAAAGATATTTATAAGCCATAAATATGTATAATTCATTCTTTCACAGGTGGAACTACATTTTCAGTGAAAAGAATACAGCATAGTTATGTAAACGTGTTGCCTCTTGTGCATGGACACTACAAAAATACAGCACCTCAAAAACGTTATCTCGTGTCTGCATCATCCTAAAGCCTTTATTTACCTTTGTTTTACATATCTTTATATTTAAAGTGTAACATGTGTAGTTTTATATTTGGATTAAATATGTGTCAGGCTATGAAAACCCTGCCGGATGTCTCTTTGGCTGAATTCTGGAAAACATCTGACACATTTGAAGCCTGGAAAAAGACCCAGTGATGTTTTTCCAATCCAAACTGTCCAGTTTCAGTGGCCGCTGTAGCCTCAGATTCCTGACAGGATTGAAACCTGATGTGGTCTTCTGCTGTTGTAGCTCATCTACCTCAACGTTCGGCATGTTGCGCGTTCTGAAATGCTTTTCTGCTCACCACGGTTGTAAAGAGTGCTTATTCGAGTTACCATAGCCGTCCTGTCAGCTCACACCACACTGACCCTCTTCTCCTCTGACGTCTCTCATCAACAAGGCATTTCCTGCTGCAGAACTGCTGCTCGCTGGATATTTTTGTTTTGTTTTGAAGGGTTTTCCGCAGCTGTCATATGTATATAATTATGTATTTTAAATATCTAGTGACAAATTCAAACAGCTACCCTTCTTAGGTTTCCATTATGAATGAGTTTTGAATAATCAGGTAATTCTGAACTTTTCTCATTGAAGAGAAACACGTTGAAATCCTTGTGGTAATCACACACATTAACTAGAGAAACTACAGAGATTAGATTAAAAACTCTAGAGTATCCCTTTAAAGTGCACAGGAAACGGTCGACTCATTTCCTGATTAATAAATGCGATACTAGTCACACTCCTAATAATAACAGCACGTCAGTGTGATTGTCACACGCACCGGAGAAAAGCCGAATCAATTTTGCGGCCTAGTTAAGCAGAGAGAGGGCGAGATGGTAATTTTTAATAATCAGCCGTGTTAATGCAGCCGACCGTATGCAGTCACTCACACACACACACACACTGTTTATGACTTTGTTACTACCATGCCTTGTCTTTAATAAATAATTGGCAGAGATGTGAAAAACACTGGGAGGGATGCATGTGGCTTATATGCAGGTGTGATTTAAAGCCATTTTGTTTAACTTCTTACACTCACAGGAGCTGTTGGTGGTTTGAGATTTACATTTTTTGTAACTACACTCATAGAAATAAAGATCCTAAAGTGTACTTTTCCTTGTCGCTGATCAAGGGTACAGATTTCTGTATCTTGAGTATGTATTTTTCATCCGGAAATGTCAATATACTCTATCAATAAAAAATAATTTAAGGAACATAATTGGTACCTTTAAAGCGTTAGTCTAAAAGCTAATTAAAGGTACTCCACATGCACCTTCCAAGGTAAATGATACATGCTAAAGGTCAAAACATGTAACCTTGTTAGTGACCGTCCTCCCCCCTCCCCCCTCCCCCTCTCCCCAGCGACAAGGAAAAGAACCGTTTGGTACCTTTATTTCTGAGAGTGTACATACCATTTACAATTATTTCACTGGATAATAATAGTTACTGAATAATCTAAATAATAGGCATAGAGTTTAACAGAGTTAAACTGACATTATTATGTAAGTCATACACGTCATATACAAAGACAATATTTTTTATCTAAAGCTTTTAAATGACATTAATTTCAATCCATTTTTTCCTGGTATTTTATTATTTAAATCTGCTCTTATACTAAAATACTGTATATATTGCATTGGATTGTCTGATATTTATTTAAACCGATATTCATACATCTTAATTCATACAGCAGCTACTTGAACTTGATATAATAATGAATGTGTACAATACATAAAATGTACATATCACTTTTAAAATGGTTCTTTAGAGTGAAAAGATAAAGGGAACCAATTCTTGGTTTCGAAAGAACCTTTAAATGGATTTTTTTTTTCTGTTGCCAGAATTATCTGAATAAACATCAGATTTATAGCAAATGAAAAAGCACACAGTGTATCTTAGCACTTGAAATTGAAATGTGTGTGTGTGTGTGTGTGTGTGCGTCTATGTGTGTGCGTCTATGTGTGTGCGTGCGTGCATGCATGTATGTGTGTCTGCTATATGGAAAATGCACGTGGGGAAAGCCTGACCTTGATTGACTGGTGTCAGGATCTGCACAACAGCAATTCATTTTCATCAATTATCTCCCTCTTTCCCTCTCCATTCTGACTCCTCCTCTTTTTCGCCCTCCTCTCTTTCATCCTTTCTTTCTAGCCTTCTCTTCTTCACCACCCCCCACACGCATACACACACATACAGCCACATATTCATAAACCCTTTAACTTCAAATACATCCATGCATTCCCTATCAGTTTGTCTTTTTATTTTAGAGACGGTTTTACACACACACACACACACACACACACACCCATGCACACTCACTCGCATACACAAATCACACACAGTGCATGGTGAAATGCCTTAAATTCACTCACTGTGACACAGCTTTCTTTATTTAGATTTTTTAAAACAGTTAATTTTTTTTAAACCAATTCTGTAAGGAGTGGTTTATTTAAGATTCATGGAAGGAGTCTCCAGTGTCAGAAGTAAAGCTGCTCCTTTCTCAATTACTCAGTAACACACTGCATTTTTTTCTGTCTTACAGACTTTATAAGAAACTGAGAAACTAAGGGAGCGGCTTTTTATAGCTGTTATAATGTAAGGGATAACAGGAATTTGTTTCATGGACCTTCCACAACATTAAATCTAAATATAAACAGATAAAAAGTGTGATGTGTCATTGTTTAATAATTAGAAAATTGTAAATGTTGGTAAAGTACTGTGGTATAAGGCGAATAAAACACTTTGGGACATGCTGTTATTGGAAAGTGATCAACTCTGGGGTGGTAACAGCTCTCCGCTTCACCCCTCCACCACTGTCCAATCCTCTTATGTCCTCATGTTCTGGGTTTCTTCACAGAAGGATCTTCGTTTCAGCCCAAGTCTCTATCTTTCTCATCTCATCCCTCCATTTCTCTCTATCTCTCTAGTTTAAACTAATGAAGCTTGTTGGAAGTTAAGCACGCTGTCTTGTGCCTTATTACACTGCTGTAATGCTGAGATGTAAAGGTCTGTGCTGTTCAGTCCCTCTGCTGCATTAACACAGTCTAAGTGCACTACACCACAGTGTGTGTGTGTGTGTGTGTGTGTGTGTGTGTGTGTGTGCAGGGGTTCTCATCCAGTCGCTTCTCTGTGCTAATGGATAAAACGCACTGCAAGCTTTCTTACCCACTCTACGGTTTTACGTAACCCTGAGAATAGACAATAAAGGAAGTGCGTAGTTCTGAGTAAACCTGCTTCTCTTGTGCTATTTGTCCGATTAAGTCATTAACCTTACTGCAAGCATCGCTTTCTCTTAGTGGAGGTTTCCATGTGAAGCACAGATAGATAGATAGATAGATAGATAGATAGATAGATAGATAGATAGATAGATAGATAGATAGATAAACTTGATAAGACTTGATAAGAACAAATAATATATATATATGAATTAGATTTCTCTCTCTCTCTTACTTTCTTTCTTTTTTATGCACTTATTTACACATATTTTTATTGATACATAAATACATTTTTTTCTTCCCTCTTTCTTTAATCTCTGCACTTTTTCTTTCTTTCTCTTTGTCTCTCGCTCTCTTACTTCATTTCTTTTTTATTTTTATTTTCTTACTTTCTTTCTTCTTCTTCTATATATGTATGTATATATATATATATATATATATATATATATATATATATATATATATATATATATATATGTGTGTGTGTGTGTGTGTGTGTGTGTGTGTGTGTGTGAGCATGTGTGAGCATGTGTGTGTAAATACATTTATTTTTTTTTTCTTACTTCCTTCTTTCTTTATTTATTCTCTGCACCTTTTCTTTCTTTTTGCTTCTTTGTCTCTTCTATCTTACTTTCTTTTTTTTATTGTATTTATTTATTTATTTGTTTATTTATTTTAATTATACATAAATATGTTTATTTATATCTTATTTCCTTCTTTCTTTCTTTATTCACTGCACCTTTTCTTTTCTTCTCTTTCTATTCATTCATTCATTCATTTATTAAAGGCATCTTCCATTGCACTTTGCGGCTGTTAAGGCGAGGAGCATCTGTCCGTCTCTCTCAGGCTGCGGAAGAACCTACCCTAAACAGGTTTTAGTTAAAGCCTCTTTCCATCACCAAGGATGATGATGAGGGGAGGAAGAGCCCCGGCACAGATTTACCGTAATCCCCAGGCAAGTGTCCCAACCTGGATCTGTAAAGAAGAGGGGAGAGGAGAGAGGAGAGGGGGAAATCATTCCAGGTGGCCATGAGGACAAGAAGAGAGACAGTGGGGGAAGGGTATGTGTGTGTGTCTGCATGGTGTGTGTGTGTGTGTGTGTGTGTGTGTGAGTATTCTAGAGGGGATCATAAGAATTTAAGAGTAAAAAAAAATCTCTTTTCTCTGTGTAAAATATACAGCTATTGTCAAGACAGATGTGTGTATTGTGTATAAAACCATTAGAACAAAACCTTGAGACACTAAAAGGTCATTTCAAGAAGACAGAGAAAAGGAAGTAAAAAAGACAGGAGGACATACATATCCAGAGAGATAGAGAGAGAAGAAGAAGAAGAAGAAGAAGCAGCAACATGGGATTATGGGTAATGTTAATCTGCCCAGTGTATGTAGGGTAAGCGTGGCTTACCCAGATCTCTTTGGGATGAGAGCTTTCAAACCGGAGATACAAATGGGGCAAATAGTGGGCTATAAAGCCGAGGTTCCAGCTTCTCAAGCTAACAAGCTCCCTGCTAACGAGCTAACAAGCTAATGAGCTAATCTGGGTGTAGGATCGGGGTGAGTGCTCTGCAGGATCGGGCTCTTACTTGATGGTCCCATGGTCCACTTATAAAGCTCTGTCATTATAACACAGTCATGGTCCACATTATATATATTTGTACCACAGCGCTACTAACTTCTCGAATCTCTTTGGGTAGAAGGAGTTAATTAATTTTCTATAACAGCACGACTCTGACAGTCTGCACGGTTACATTAATGCGCTCGTTCTAATATGTTGTTTCTATAGTAACAGGGACTTGTACGGTGGACGCTCCATTATTAGTCTAAGCCTAATAATCATAAATGAATTAAAATGTATGGTTGTTTAACAAAGAAAAATGTCTAATCAAGACAGATAGATTTCCGACATTTATATGTAATGTCTATTTATGGAAGGAGTCTGCAGTGGCAGCGTTTGTAGCAGTCAGTTTTCTATCATGAGAAACGCTTCATGACAGGAGTTTGTCATTTGTCACTTTGTCATTTCTTGGTAAACATGACAAGCTGTGGGTTTTTTGAGAGAGAAACAAGTGACAATGGTGAGTGAACGACTGTTTATAGCTGCTATAATGTAAGTGTAACAAGAGCTCACTTGTTTGGTGGACATGAATTGTAACTGTAAATGGATAAAATGTACAATGTGTTGTTCTTTAATAAATAAAAATGGTCAAATTGCTGTTTTAAAATTGCATTTTACATTTGTGTTATCAGATAAAGACACTAGATCTTCTTTTTGCCCATCTAGTCCTAGTCAGGCTACTGGTAAGTTATCAGAACATATGAATTTGACCATGGGGAGATGCTCTATAAACACATTTGTTGATGGATTGGAGGCTTCGGATCAGTGGGTGAGAGAAAGAGACAAAATGAGTGAGACAGAATGAAGGAGTGTTGTATAGGAATGATGCATGATTTATAATTTTAATTAAAGTCTTCACTCAAGTGAGACCACCACTGTGACAATTACGCTAAAACACCAAACAGTCCACTGCCTCTTTTTGTCATCCTAATCAGAAATGTGTGTATGACTGTAAAAGCTATTGTTAAAAAAAAAAAAAAAAAAGATCCAAAAAAATCATTTCCTTACTTTTACTTTAAAGCTACAATCAGCACATTTTTATATATCATTATTGGAGTTTGTCGTAGTCATGACATTTTCTGCTTTTGAATATAGGTCTGGATTTTACTGCAGGCATTTTAATATAGGTCAATGACGAGATGTGTCTTTTTTGTGTCTGAAGGCTATTCATTTTTACAGAAAATAATTAATGTGCATAAATAATGTATGGTATAAGTCCACTCTTACTTTTCTGCTGTTTCATAAAAGATTTACAGAAGGAAATGACCCATTATGGGAGAAATAATGTTCTAGAGTTCAGGTTAATGGGCTGCATTACAATTATAACATCAAATGTTTAAAAAAACATCACAATGAAAGTCCCAGTTATATCATTTATATAGGTTATTGAAAATCTTTTTGCCTCTTAACCCTTATAACACTGTGAACACAGTGTAATGCTGGTTAGTTTTCAGCAGGGTTGCCAGGGTGAGTGTTTTTACAGCAACTCAGGCTAATTTTGGAAGAAAGTTGTGGGAGGATAACATAAGTCCATGGGTGGAATTAGATTTAATCAATTTCTGCGAGCATGACCTATAGCAAACAAAGGGAAAGTGTAAGTGCAGACATTGTATCTATGATTTCTGTTGTCAAATATATTGCAAAGATTGGGTGAGGGAAAGTGGGAATATGGAGTGGATAATGGCTGTACCAGTTAATTTTTTTTTAAAGTGTTTTGCAGATACTGCAAATCAGAAATGCACGCACACCACAGTGAACACGTTTCCCCACACAAACACTGTCTTTCCAATGCCCAAAATTTGGGGCTAGTTTCCAGTCTTTGCGTGTGGTTTGTAATTGAGCTGCAAATTTTACTGAGACCTGGCATCCTGGGTTTTCCGGAAGTCTACAATACACTTCCACTCAGCGTATTAATAAACCTAGGTCACATCTCAACGCATGACACACTCAGAATAATGTACATTTAAATTCACAGCTGAGTATGTAACATTTTAGAAAGCTAAATCACTTCCTGAATTGCTATAGTGCTCTCTGGTAATAATTTATAGCCTAATAACACTCATAATATAGGCCTTCGCGCCGAGATGCAAGCGTGACTTCAACGCCTACAGAGGCCTAAAAGCTCATTTAGCCTCTTCTCGAGTTGATGAATATTCTAATATTGTAATTAGCATTAATTCACACACTTGTGCATATATATTAAGTGCTTTAACAGAGCTGTAGTAAGTGCTGCACCCAATTCTACACTCTGTTTGCCTTTACTGAAATTTTACAGACTGTTTGATGGTAGCTGTTATTGTGCATGGTGCATACTGTACAGTTCCTGAGCTGCATCCTGATGCAAATTAGGAAATGAATGCAAATATTTACATGTAGATAAATAATAATGATTAATTGCCTCTGCATGCAAATTGTCAATGTCTGCAACCTATTCAGGCTTTTTTTTTTTTTTTTTTTTTTTTTTTTTTAGAGGGGGTGGTGGTCTGCAAGTTCATTTGCATTCTGAACGGCTTTCTTAATGTGGCTATTTATTTTAATTTAATTTCATAGGCGCGCATACTGCACAGGAGGCTTTTTGTGTCAAAGTCGCATTAACCTCTGCCTGTTTAATATGCAGCTCGCTGCGTCTCTCTCAACGCCATGAATATTCATCTTCAGCATTTCACTCTTCCCATAATGCCACGCGCTACAACGTTTCAAGCGGAACTATAAACATCTCCAGTGTTGGATACAGAGTGCACTAGATAGGGCGCGTGTTCAACTCTCTTACAGCTGGTGTAGCGCTCTCGTGCAGGCAGCATGGCGTAATTGGAGACGCAGCCACTGATTCACTTAGACAACCCGGAAGTCATGTTTGTTTATCTCGGTAAAAGTGCAAACAAATTTCTTTCTGCGGTTTTTATTGTAAGGGTCTCGTTAGTGAACTTAAGCATGGGCAGCAAGTCGGTTTTACCTACAAAAGAACAAGCTCTTAAAGGCAGAGAAGAGAAAATGGTCGTGGCAGGTAAATTATTTTGGTGCCACATATAAAAAAACAGCTTATTATACTGTATATCAAGTTATAAACACACTTTCTGATTTAACCAGCAATTCCTAAAGAATATTAAAAATATATCATATAATGCAATGGATTAATGTCATTCCCTTCTGACTATTATATGTTGAAATTGTTTATTTATTAATATCCTGCTTATTTTTTAATCAACAACAGCTTCTGCACAGCATGCTGCTTTCACAGTACATTTACAGTAAATGCATTATATACAGGATGTTTTATGGGGTAAAAATATTAATGCATAATGCTGGGTGAAAAAATTCATATGTGCACAAAATCCTACTTAAACCCTCCCAAATCATGGTTTATTATCTGGCATTTTTCAATTTCAGTTTTGCAGTTAAATAGTTATGAAGTTAATGTTGTTAATGGAAGTCTTATCTAACCAAAAAAAAAAAACTTTTTGCATCCAGAGATGCATCCAGTTCTTGTCAAGTGAAGTTAAACTTTATTTATAGAGCACATTTAACACAAAACAAAGTTGACCCAAAGTGCTTTACGATAAGAAATATAGTATCCAGAGACAATGACGACAAAGACAACAATAACAACAATATATTTAAATTAATTAAAAGCTAAAGAATAAAAAGAATTCTGAAGACTTACTTTAAAAACACTCATTTTTGGAGTAGGCTCTTGGCAAAGAGTAATGTCAAAGTTATCAAAATAGGGTCCAAGAACCTCCAAGAGTTCATGAAGCATAACCAGTCATTTTTTTATTATTAGTATATGATGTTATATGTGTAGAAATCAAGATTAACTATTGTCTAAGGTCATTAATTCATTCTCTAGTAAGAACTTTATCCTGTTCAGGATTGCAGTGGATCCGGAGCCTATCCAGGGAACGCCTGGCACAAGGCGAGAATACACCCGGGATAGGACGCCAGTCCCTTTCAGGAGTAACTAAGTTATTATAGTTATTACAGTTATTGATAACTACTAAAATTAAAAGTCTGATTGGCTAGTCACTTGAATTAAATGGGCTTAATCCAAACCTTAATGACCAATCACATAAACAAGTATAAAGCGTGTCTAACCGCAGCTTTAATAAAACAAGAACGCAGCAGTTAACACGATACAAAATGTTTCCTAATGTGGGTTTGTGGTTAATGTTATTGAATTATTTGTTCAGTCTTTCTGCTCTAGTATGAGACGTTAGGATTCAGCTTCCCTGCGTTTCACTCGAGTTGTTTTTTTGTCTTTACCTTTGCTCTTGCATGAGTTCCTGTCACCATCTTAATTAGCGTAACATTATTTTATCAGCTCACAGGAAGCCTATTACATTAAATGCCTAATGGGTTGAATCAGTGACTGTAGACTTGCACATTCCCAGAGCAATTTAAAAAAGAAAAGTGCACAAAACCTTTAAAAACTACACATTTGTTTTGCTACACATTCTGGTGCCAGAAAAAAACAGCTTATTACGCTGTATATAAAGTTAAAAACACACTTTCTGGTTTAACCAGCAATTCTTAAAACATTTAAAAATATATCATATAAAGGCAATGTATTAATGTCATTCCCTTCTGTCTATTATATGTTGAAAATGTTCATTTATTAAAATCCTGCTTATTTTTTAATCAGCAACAACTTCTGCACAGCATGCTGCTTTCACAGTACATTTACAGCTACATTTTGGGATTCATGTGACCTGTTTTTCATCTATACAGAACAGTTTACAAATTTTTTCTGATTTGCAAGTTAGCGTCCTGTACATACGCTTTCTACATTCACAGGAAGAGGCGATTTGAGACATGTCTCATGACCGACTATAGACCTTTTCCAGCAGCCCATTGGCGAACAAGCGAGATTAACCTGTTTACTCACCAGTCTGCTTCACATAAAATTCTTTTTTAATAACTTTTAATCACTGGAGTGTGTATACTTTTTCAATCCACTATCTATCTTTCTCTGAAAAATCCTAGTGTTTCTCCATGATTAAAAGTTTGATTTCCCACTGGTAAGAAGTAGCGGTGTGCGATATTTACAAAAAATGATATCTCGATATTTTCTAGGATTTTGTCGATAACGATAAGTAGATGATATTTTGCATCCTTCAGAAATGTCTTATATTGTACTAGCTCGCAGGTTAATTAGATATAAATTGTTGATTACTAATGATATTAATGGAAACAACATATTTAAGGAAAAGAGATCTTGTGTATTTACTTGATACTGAAGCATTCAAGTAAAAACAATACAATATGGTTAGAAGCCATCTCTCTCAATCACTTGAATTGGCACTATGTCTTTTGCGATGTAATTAGTGACAGCGTTTATGTCTTGCCATCTGTTACTTTTCTTGTCGTAAGGCACTTTTTCGCAGAATGATTCCGGTCAAGTTTGCTGAGTGTGTTTATGTGCTGGTACCTTGGCTGGTTTAGGTGTGTCGTGGAATGCTGACTCCTGAAACTTTTCACATTTTTCATATTCGGTTCGCAGATGGTGAAACAAGTTAGTTGTCAAGCTGTCTGTAACGGCAACCGATTTCGTCATAGTTTGCAGATTGCTGTATTTCAAGCAACATCCGTCTTTTCAACGCCAAACCACCTCCATGCGAGTGAGGATGACCTGCGTCTAGCAATTAAATCTAATGACATAGATTGTGAGGCTGGTGGTGTCTGTATTTTGTCTCCTGGCGCTGTTTGTTCGCTCATTCGCATCACTTCAGTCATGCATTTTTAGGCAAATATGCTAGCTTAACTTGCACACTGCATTCTACAAGGCTACACCATGCAGTGAATGCATGGACACTCAAGGCGTTTTTGTTTATTGTTTTTTGCAAAGTGAGTGACATACTCGATAACTTCAGCTCGCACATCATTAAAACAACAATTAAGATATTATCGTAGATGATACATATCGCATACCCCTAGTAAGAAGTAGGGAGAGCCAATCAGTTTGCAACCTTCAACATTCTGAAGCGGCCAGAAAATTATACAAGCACCACCAAGATGCAAGGTGCAGTCGCTTTTACTGTTGTCACTGTGACCCTTGTAGTTATTTATTAAGCTGGCAATAAAGAGACTTTGTAAAGGCAAGTCGACAAGAGAGTGTTAAAACAGGCCTGAAACTCAGAGCTTGAGTTGTAGAGTTGATTTAAAAAAATAAATTCCAGGCAGTTGGGGTGCAGTACCCAGAATGCACCTGAACACATGCTGTTTTCCCCAGAGATCACTGAGACTCATTTTCAAAGACACATTGGCACACGTCACATGCACTAAAGTCTGGAAATAAAATAAAGTAAAATAAAAGAATAAAATTTTTATAGGGTTGATATTTATTCCTAATGCTTTAACTATATTATATTATGATGCTAAGCAGCCTGTTTGATTAAATATATATGTGACACCTTCTAAAACTAACACCTGGTAATGACTAAGTAGCTAAGCTTCTCAATGTGTTCATGATCATTGCTACTGTTTTAGTTAAAAGGAACATTTTTTTGCATCCTTCCACGTTGTTTAGAGCTGAGCAATGCATTATGGGAGTTTTAGTACCATGGCACTATTAGAGGACCATCTGTGCATTTTGCGCATGAAAGCTCCACCCACGTCGTAAATTCCTGCTCCGTCTGTCGAAGCAGCTCATTGTCACAGCATGGCGGAAGTTTCCGGGCCTCCACCTCCCGTGGGGGGGTGTGGCATGAGCTCTGGGGTCTGATGGAGGCAGTACCTGCTGTTCTTTTTATGGCTAGTTATTACAGTCAGATTCTGGAGAACCCATATGCTTAGTGGGTTTAAAGCTCCAGAACAGTAGCGCAGATTTGTTCGCAGTGGTCAAGGTCTTTAAACAAAGTGCCACATAATATCGCCACCTGAGGTTGTGTGTGCAGACCTGACCCCAAGATTTTATATTTTACGCCTGCTGTAGTGGCTCGTCATAAACCCTATTCACTCACTGCATGGTATTCCCAATGTACAATAATGAGACAGATGAATATCAATTTTTTATTTGGCTTAATTCTCTTTCCTCAATATTATGTGCACATACTTGTGTAGCAAAAAAACTGCAGTGAAACAAAATCTCGATGTAGCATCATGGAAGGACAAATCGCTTCCCCAGGAGCCCAGGACAAGCAGATTATGTATCCTGGCTCTCAGTTTTTTCATTCACAGTTGTCCGGCTGGTGATATCACCTGTGTGTGTGTGTTTTAACTTCACTCATCCAACAACCATAGACTGAAAAAACTCTACTCCTTGTTGAATTTAGAGAGAAAAACTTTAAATTGGTACCGTTGTTTAAGACACAAACGGCCCTCGATGCTGTGGCACGTGCTAGTTTTTCAACCTCTGCCACCTGCTGTACTACATAAATGAAGCAAGGATGTGGTGTGGCTGTTGGTATGAACTATTTTTACTAGGCATATTAATTAGCTTGAACAGGTGCTAGACAATATTTCCAGGTTCAGGATGTAGAAACAGTGACAAAACTGAGCAGAACACTGCGCAAAAACCGTTACATCACAAGCACAACACACGTTCACCTGGCATTTAAACACTTCCGGTGAAAATGAAGAAGCTAGTCAGCTAGTCTGATGGAGAAAGCCACAGCTCATAGCTGGAATGAAGGCCGGAGACCTTCTGTCCTTTTGTCGAGGGTGTAAACGCAATGCTTCCTCAGCAGAGAGAGGATCATCAGGAGAGGATAAAGACGACTACATAAAGTCACCCTTGTCATGGATTTGAGTGCTTGCTTATTGTCCATCGTCTGTACTGATGCACATAATTCACTTGTGATAAGTTATGCTAGTTGCAGTGTTTTACTTGGTTAAAAATAGGCCGGCGTAACATGTGATTGAGCAATACCTTAGAGCTTTGACTTGCCTGGTAAGCTAGCTAATGCATTTATGATTTGTCCACCCCTGAGCATGCGCACATTGTGTCCACGAGACTTTATAAGGGTGCCGACCGTGTCGTTATTACAGACCCTTGTATATGGTGGTGCCGCGATTCAGACCCATATCCAGAGCTGCTTCTACATTTTATTAGCTTTAGTGATCCAGTTGCATTTTTTTTATTTTTTTGAGAATGCTTTGTTGATCCCTAGCAGGATATAATTAGAAGGTAAAATACAGGGTGTCCCAAAAGTGTCCATACACAGGGGACTATGTTTGCCAGCACCACGTCGACTGTGCCTTCGTCAGTAGATGTTGGTGGACGTCCACTTCTCGGTTGGTCGGCAACACTTCAGTCTTTTTGAATTTGTTAATAAGTTTGGCAACAGTGTTGTGTGTGATGTGCTTGCCATGCTTCTTGTTAAGTCCATCGCAAACTTGCGACAGCTTCCCGAACCAGCCATGAGAATGATTTCAAAACATTTGTCTTTTGTCAAAGGCATTCTTAAAAGCTATCTGAAAGTAAATATATAATATAAACTAAGCATGAAAAATTTTGGAAGCCATTTTGCTAAAAAGTGTTAATTTCCCCTATGTATGGAGACTTTTGGGACACCCTGTAGTTTGAGCCATGTTAAAGCTGTAGTCTTTGTCTGGCTACCTATCAGAGGAATGCTGCTGTCATAAAAGGCCGTCTCTCTAGTTTCATATATGCAGAAATGTAATAGAACTTGAACAGGAAGGTTCCAGATTCCAGTTCCAGTAAGCCTTCAATAAGCCAAAAGGCAAAATAGATCTATCCAGCTTCAAAAACCTTTTAAATGAAAGACCCTAAGCAGTGAATCTACACATATACCACTCTCTACACATACAGTATGATGATCATGTCTCTTCCAGTGACTTCGTTGCAGTAAATGACAAAACGGAATATAGATTGAGTGCAAATGTGCCGTCTACTCCTAAGCAAATGGATGCATGGCTAAACAGTCTGATAGAAAGACCTGCAAAAGCTCTCTGTACTGCAGGCGCAGTTTGATGCAGAGCATGCTCCGCTGGACATCGATTGTCTCATGGAGCGGATAGGAGGAATTGCTCACGATGGCTAAGAGCTTGGCCTGCAATCTTCTCTCCATTACCGTCTTCAGAGTCTCAAGGCTGAGCTCTAAAAGTGCGCCAGCCTTTCTGATGATCTTATTGAGTCTGTTTGTGTCGTTTGCCTTGATGCTACTCTAGCAAACAATGGCATGGACCTGAAGCGCTGACTAACTGTATAAAGGCTGTAATGCCAAAGAACCTTATCAGAAAATGAAGCCGCCTCTGTCCCTTTTTGTATAGGATGTCTGTGCTCATCATTCTGGGGATTAATAATTAATGCATGTACCTTCATCCTGAATACACCGTTGGCATGTTACTAAAGGTTTGTATTACCTCTTGTATTAGACATATAATAAGAGAAATTCCCAAAAAATAAACAGCAGCAATAATATATTTTAGCTCACAAACTTTTTACAGTCCCATTTAACTATATAAAAAAAAAATCTCTCAGGACAAATTTATTTTAGAAACAAATTATTTAAAAAAAAAATTAGGCACATTATTTAAATGTATAGAATATTATTTTGGCCATTTGTTGGAGCCAGAGAGATTTTTTTTTTTTTTTTTAATTTCTTAACTTTCAATCCATAGAACCCTCTTTTATTAAAATTGTCATTAGATTCCAGTTGATGTTATTTCTAGCTATAATAACTTGGTGAGTTACATCAATTGTGAAGTGTGGTGAGTCATAATAAAGGCGAGTTGTGGTTTCTACTGCTGTAACCAAATTAGAAAATTGCTGACCTCCTGGCTATATATTTCACCCTGCTTTGACAACCATGGGTCTAGCTGATAGTGAGTTCAATGGGTGCCAAGCTTCCATGACCAACTAAGACAGCAATTGCATGGAATAAAGTAACATAGTTGAAATGGTGTGTTAAATGAATTAGCTGCTGACAATTTGCTCTCTCCAATTTGCTTTTGGTACGTAGCAGTACATAACGCATCCTGCGCCTCCATTCCCCTGAAAAAATCCAGTCCAGTAAAGTCAAGTAACACATTTTCAAACATCGGTCAGAATGTGACAAGTACATAAACGTAATTCAAATATTTGAATATCACTGTTTCTGTAAGCTAATTGAACGTCAACTTCAACATGTATCCTGTATTTTCAGAAGACTGGAATAAAATAGAGCTCCATGCACCCACCCAAGCTTAGGATCGAGCTCAGGACCGTGGTGTTGTGAGACGGCAACGTTACCTGCTGCGCTATCGTGATTTAATCATGTTAATTTAATACTATAGTCATTTCTTCTTGTCAGCACAAACATCCTCGCAACATTTTAAAGCGTGAATGGATCACGTTAGTAATACATGAATTGATCACACACACTCACTCTACATAATTCAAACTAGTAGATTAGATACTTGTTTAAATAAAATTTTTAACATTTTAATAATAAACTAAATATTTTTATGTAAACGATACATATTATTTTCTCTGAAATCTGACTGACATATATTATAATATAATATATATATACATATATTATAATACAGCATTTTGACATCTTAACTCTAAGAAACCAAAAATATATTTCACCAAAACAATATGGAAATGTTTTTACTTTTCTTGCCTAGACTATGTTGCTGCAAAGATCATGTTGTATAAGGAGGTAGTTTCACAAATACAGCGGTAAAAATAGTCAGTCTGTCTAAAATGTTGCCAGCTAAGTGTGATACACAGTGAATGTCATGGTTTGGTCAAGTTGTTGAGTAGGTATGTGCCGTAATGAAGCAGATACAAGCCTAATCAATTCATTTTGTAATCAGATAAAGGCTATCCAGATGGTTTATAGAACTATATATAGTATAAAAAAATTTTTATTTTTTAAAAAATTACCATGTATAGGATTTTTCAGGCCACCACACATTATTCTGGCATAAGACTCAAGAAGTTTTGCTCCTGTCAGTACACATGTATATTTATAATTTAACTAGACTGTGTCACGGCTGGTATTCCTGTAAGATTTGAGTTTGCACCTGTATGTAAGAAAGGCTCTGCCTCCGATGGGAAAGTATTTTTTTCTCTCTGTAATTTCATCTCTCTGTGCCATACTAAAGTAAAGCAACACAATACAAGGCCATGTTCTTCGGTCATGAAGCTGTGTGTGTTTTGTGGATGGGTGTAATTGAGTGTAAGACTCAGGCCCATCAGAATTCTGCTGCAGTTCCTCCAGACCTGCATGCCTCCATCTTGCCAGCAGTAGCTGAGGATGTTTGTGTTGGCGGGGTGGGGTGATTGGAGAGGGAGGGGGTTCTCTCCATGGCAACCGGAAAGGGTTGCCTGGATACGGGTGTGAACAGAACATGTGGTGTGTGGACTGAGCAGGCTCGGATGCTCTTTGCTTCATGGTGGAGTAGATGTGGGTAACTGCAGCGTCCTGGACTGCTGTATATGAGCGTGTAGATCACTGCTTGTTCGTCTCGAGTATCCACGTCCTGTAGTAGGGATACAAAATTTAGGAAAATATGACATCAGTTAATCAGAAGAAGATTAGCACAAGCTTACAGAGATGTCTTGTTGTAGTGGCAGGCTGGCTTCCATTTGTTCAAAATCAAAATTCACTATAAAATCTGTGTTTTCACTATAATACTCGAAGGCGGAATAAAAAATTAAAGCCAATCATCGTAGATGTGTCGAGAGCCCACATTGTATCAGCCTATCAAATCCTGGCGGATAAAATCAAGTGTTTGAATTCGCATTTTATGTTGTCTTTGAGCTAATGTGTAGCATGTGAAGGTACGACGAATCTCAGGAAGCTCAGGGCTGGCACAGCCATACAGACAAGCTCTGTAGTTATCTAGAGCAGCACTTGATTGAAGGTGGCCAATTATGCAGAGTACCTCATTTTATCAATTGCTCTATGTAGGCATGCAAAATTTTTAGACTATACCCAACCAGACCATACCTATGGTGCAAATTTTGAATAACAGGAAGATTTTCACTTAATGAAAGTTACTGGAACAGTTATGTGTGCTATTTCTGTAATGAATCTGAATCTGTAATGTTGATAAATTTAATTGGTATTGGCTTGTGTGTGTGTGTTGTCGGCTGTTGGTTGCAGATTTTGAGGATGCCAACCAATCAGAATGCTGCCATATGCTCAGCTTATAGTTTTCATAGTCAGCAGTGTGTTGTGTACATTGCCAGTATATCATTCGAGTGGCAAAAAAGCGGTGGGCGAGAGGCAAAAAGCAGTCGAAGCGTATGTGTCACTCGTTGTTGACGGAGTCTGGTTAATATTCTGAGTGAGGATTGAGGGCTTTGTTGTACTCTTCTCCGACCCCATGATTGTTACAGTTTCTCTTTTGAGGTTTGGTGGTTGTGTTTACCCAAATTCGCAAGTTCCTCACCAATATCACTATCCTCAGCTATTTTAATCCACCTCTTCCCAAACCCAGCAGTGCCAGAATGTTCCGGAAGATTCCAACGGACACACGGCGCTGTGCAGGATCTGGACAATGTGAACGTAGCCAAATTTCCACCTGCGGTAGCGATCCAGCCAATCAGAGCGCAGCCATATGCCCACCTTATAGCGCTGCTAGTCCGCAGTGTGTTGGCATTTCTCACTGACTGTAGATTGACAACATGGCATGTGTTCAACACCAATGTGGTGGACGCCAGGCGAAAAGATAGCCCTGCGTAATGGTAGTCCAACAGAGTGTAGTCTCCTTTGTATGTTTATGACCGTTCTGTCTTCGTAAGTCCTGGGTAGGTGGTGAAAAGGTGGAGTCCTTTTGAGTCCCTTAGATTAGTTCCAATCCTGATTTGTTCCAGCGTAGCTTTCCTCTCCGAAATTAAAAAAAAATACAAACGTGGGTAGATTTCATCTGTTGTTTTCTGAAGTTTGTCCGGAAAAAGAGAACTCCCGTTTTCAATTTGTGCCGTCCCCTCCTGCAGTATTCTTTTGTCAGGCTCTCCCACCCTGTTTCTGTTTTCTTTCTCTCTTTCTTTCTGGGCGTTGGCAGTGTTTGGTGGTGAGGTGTTGTGGTCTGGGTAAAGACGTTGGCACCGACTCTAAGCTCATGGTGAAAAGAGACCGAATGGCATCGCCTGGACTGCCGCCAAAACTCCATGAGAGGAAAACAAAACCCAGTATGGAAGACAACGTGTGTGTAGAGAGAGAAAGCGCGAGAGAGAGAGAGAGCGCGAGAGAGAGGGGCATTATGGGAATGTGAAGGGAGGAGGAGGTTTAGTGAGAAGTGTTTGCATGAAAGAGAGCGAGAATGCTTGCGAGATAAATAAAGTGTAAGACAAAGGCATTATGGGAAAGCAAAGGAAGTGTAAAGAGGTTCAATCTGCTGAAATTCTGAAATTAACATCGCTGGTCTGATATTCTATATATACTATTTTTATTTACTTACATTAACATAAATGTGAAGCATAAACATTTTGAGGATGAAAATTAGATTGCAGGTCGTCAGTATGTCAGTATGAATTGCTTAATAAAATGGGAGTTGCCTTTAAAACCATGTCTGTCCTTGACAAATTCAAAGTATTTAATATTGCACATGACTTTTGATTTGATTTTTACATTGACATCAGTGGAAGTATGCAACAGCGTTACTGTTAACAACGTAAATGTTGATTATTTTCCGACAACAGCAAGTCCCAAAGTGTTTTGTTTCTTTCATACCACAGCAATTTGGCAATTTGCAGTTACAATTTTTGTATTTATGAATGACGCATCATACATTTTAACCATTTGTAGTACATTTAATGTTGTGGAACGTCCGCGAAACAAATTCCTGTTATCACTTTATAAACATTATGCACTATAAACAGATCTATAAAGCGCTATAAACAGTCGTTCCCTCACCAGCCTCTGTTTTTCTCTCTCTCTTTACGTTTCTAAGACAAAAGCACAGCTTGTCATGTTAGAGAGAAACCAGAAAGCCCAGTAAACCCTGCCATGGGGACTTTCCCAGGGTGGAAAACTTAAAGTTACAGTTTTATCATTGACTGTTACAAGGCACTGACACTGGAGTTTCCTTCTAAAGTGCTAAATAAACATTTATCTGCTTACAAAAAACTTCTGATTGTTAAATAACATGTTTTTAATTTGTTTATTATTAGGTTTAGATTATGTAGAGCATCCAGCACGATTATCAGCGCTGCTGTTCTGTAAAATTAATCAACACCTTCTGACTAATCAGATTTGAGAATTCAACAGCACAGTGGTACAAATACCAATAAAGAACTCATGGACAGCAATGGATCTGCATGATAAAGGCTAAAATGATGATTGTAATGATTAATTTGTTCAATATTTCAGCCAATTAAGGGACAAAATTGCCTGGATCATATTTTATTACTTTAGCCTTTGTTCTACATTGCAAGCCTAAGTTCTTTCAAAGGTATAAATGTATTTTCAATGAATTAAAAACAGACTGCTTCTTTCCTCATTATATTACTTAAGTAAACTATTAGAAAGCAAAAAAAATCCTGTCTATGCTTTGATCAACCACTTCATTCTTATAAATATGAGATTGTTATTACAATATTAGCCTTTGTTAAATTAATATCACAGAATCCTACGACACACAAATGAGCAGCTTACAGACCAGAGTTTAGTTATTGTGTTCTGCAAGCTGAAAGGTTTAAGATATTTTTTTGTTAGGTGTGCTGATAAATCATGATTAATATGTAATATGTTCGTTAATTTTGGGCAAATGAATCCAGACAGACCTTTAACTGTAATTCATCACAGATTCATCAGTTTGTTTTAAGTTATTATAGTTTATGACAACAGAATAGCAATGATATTGCCCATGTAATGCTGCTCTAGTGTGTGGTATAGCCTGTTGTTGAGTGTGTGTCTGTGTGTGTGTGTCTGTGTGTGTGTATCTAGCTTGCGAATAGACATGTGCTCCGTTTAGATGAGTATTGCTTGAGAAATGGCTTATTGGACACTGGTGTGTGTGGGTGAGTGTGTGCGTGAGTGGGGGGATATTATCCGTGTGTTCGTAGTATTGTGGAATGTGTAAGCCAGTAAGCAGACTGTAGCTTTAGGCTGCAAATCACTTCAGTCTTCTTTGCCTTAATCCGTGCCACATCTGTGCCATTTTTCTTGTAGTTCAAGCTTGGCACAGTTGACACAGTTGGCACAGTCGACCCAACCACCCTGTAAATATTTTGTTTAACCATCTCAGTTTCTGCTTCCACTTACGTTCAATCTGTAGCAAAGTCATGGTCTGGCTTCCATAGTTGGATACCTCTTTGGGGTGTGTGTGTGGGGGGGGGGGGTGCTGCTGCAGTGAATGTGAATGTTACTCTAAAATAGGAACTGTAGCCTGTGTGAGTATTTTTATTGTAATCTGTTAAATGTCTCTCAGTGTGGAGGCCCAAGCTTTGATCCTGCTTAGCTTGACCAGAGTGAGCAAATCTGCACTAATCCTCCCAGTGCTATCCCTTACACACACACACACACACACACATGCACGCACACACATGCACGCACACTCAGGCTGACCCAACTACCTACGTAGATGCTTGTTCAGGGAACCTGCAAACCTTCTTAAGACCCTGCCCACATTTCTACTGCTTTAAGTGCCGAACCGTTACACAGTCAGACGAGTGAGTTTGGTAATCAGTTGTATAAAAATAACAACAACTTGACAAGTTGTAATTCTGCCATTGAGATCATATTTTACCCTGGTGGCACAGCGGATAGCTCCAGGGTCCCTGATTCAATCCTGAGCTTGGGTTACTGTCTATTTGGAGTTGTGCACGTTCTCGCTGTATCTATGGAGTCTCCTCCAGGTTCTCTGGTTACCTCTCACCTCCCAAACAAGAAGTCAGTCAAGTGGATGAGTGTGTGATTGGGTTTATATGTGATGTCCTGCAATAGACTCTCATCTCATGCAGGGTGTATTCCCTTCTCACACTCAGTTTTCCTGGGTTAGGCTCCAAATCCACTGCAAACTGGACCAGGATAAAGTGCTTACTGAAGACGGAAAAGTAATATTTTGTCTTAAGGGTGTACAAACATTTGCTCTTAACGTCAATACTGTAATTGTTAAACAATATAATTCAATGATCTTAAAATTCCTTGTACTGTCGACGTCTTCATTTCTCCAGTGTTGTCATGGTAACAAAATGACACCACGTACAAGCTCCTGATGTCGCTGGTTATTGGTTTCGGACCAACAGTATTTTGGGGTGCTGGAACCAAACCAAATTTGATGCTTCATAACCAGCTGTCTCTCTCTCTCTCTCTCTCTCTTCTCTCTCTCTCTCTCTCTCTCTCTCTCTCTCTCTCTCTAGCGAAACATGCAGCCACAGGGAAGCCCACAGTAGAGCCATTTCCTGATGGGACAGAGATGATCATGTTTGGTGTGTTGCAATATCACACTACAACACGCTGCAGATAATCCACATTGAAACTCACCTATAATACAAAAAAGACATTTTCACTTCCTTACATATTACATATAGATGCAGTTGATAGTTAACAATTATGATCTTTTATTTATTGATTGATTTATATTAACTAGAATTCATGTTCAAAGTTTTAATTCTATGAAATAAATATATAAATATAGACTATACATTAAGTAATCATATGAATATATATCCAACTATAAATAAATTAGTTAATTGTCTATTGTTATTCAGTAATTCATTAAAACTCAGTTTGTATTATAAAATATTATGCCATTATAATTATTTTCACAGTAACATTTTTATTGTGGTTGCAATTTGTTTCAGAATTTTTATTACAACTTTTTATTTTATTTCAATTTTTATTAGTTGACACCCACTGAATTTTTAAAAGTATATTTTTGTTTCTTTCGTTTCTTAATGTGATTTAGTGACACAAAAAAAAAACAGGACAAACAGCACAGGGAAATTAAATGGAGATAAATTAAATAATTAAAAGAGTCAGTCAGTGAACAGGTCCAATCCATCAGTGTTCACTTGCCGAGAGATCATTTTAGCTACGTAAAAAAAAAAAATAAATACATCAGAGAAATATCACTCAAACATGTCACTCAGAACAATATCACTAAGAAATAAATGATCTATAAAACATCATGAAACAATGTGGGAATTACAGATAAACACAAAAACAAGATAATAGGAATGATTAAATAATATTTTAGAATTTAATTAAATTCTATGATTGGTTTATTTGTAGATACTTCAGTCTGTCTGTCTGTAGCATCAGCAAAGCACAGACAAGTTGCAAACTAGTGTACAATGTATGGCATGTATTACACTGAATTTTGTTATTGTGTGTGTGTGTGTGTGTGTGTGTGTGTGTGTCTGGGTTGGTGGGTGTTTGCACACAGGTATGGGCTGTTTTTGGGGTGCAGAGAGACGCTTCTGGACTCTTCCTGGTGTGTTCTCAACTCAGGTAGGATACGCAGGTGGATTCACCCCCAACCCTACCTACAAGGAGGTGTGTACAGGTAAGATCACCCCCCACCACCACCACTTACACACACACACACACACACACACACATGCATACACACACACCCCTACCTAAATATATGCAGGCTGAGAAATCAGGGTATGAGATGCTTACTCATTGCATTTTCTCTCTCTTTCTCTCTATCTCTCTCTCACCCTTTCTGTCTTTGTCCTTGTACTCTCTCCTATCATCCTAGCAGCTTTCTGCAGTGAAACCCCCCCCCCCCCCCCCCCTTTTTTTTTCTTTCCACCCCATGACCTAGTTGCAGGCAGATACAGTGTGTGAGTGTGTGTGTCTGTGAGACTGCGTGTTTGCTGCGTTTGCAGTGTGTCATCACATACTCTACAGATGTTGTAGAGAGGTATTAGGTTGAAAAATGTTTCCTATGAATATGGGAAATGTTAGAAAAGTCATGTGTGACCTGGTCTGCAGGTCTGACGGGTCACACGGAAGTGGTGCGAGTGGTCTACCCTCCTAAAGACGTGAGCCTGGAGAAACTGCTGAAGGTGTTCTGGGAGAGCCATAACCCCACTCAAGGTAATACACACATACAAACACACATGTGCACTCACCTAAACATGTCCCCTGGATTGATGCGCAAAACAGTCTCATGGGAAGTGTGTGTGTGTGTGCTTTGGGAAGGGTCTCAGGAGGTAGAAGCAGACAACAGATTGTGTTAATGTGTCTGAGTTTGGAGATATGAAATACACTATGGGTATGCGTTATCATGGGTATTCATGCCTACTGGGTGCGTTTAGCATCTTCCATCTGCAGTGAAAGAAGCCATATGACAAAGGGTGTGTGTGTGTGTGTGCGTGTGTTAGTGCATCTTGCAGCTGAGACCCAATAAGAGATGAAGAACGATAAGCAAAGCAGCCCTCGAAAAATGCCACTTTCAAACGAAAACGCTCTGCATCACAAAAGTCATAAAATCAAATCTGCCTTTTTAGATTCTCTATCTACAGCATCAAAACCACACACACACACACACACACACACACACATATCAGATACCCATCTCTTTTCCAGTTTCTTTCTTTTGCACCCATGATTTTCACTCCATCCCTCCTGCTCGCTCCGTGTCTGTTTGTTGTTTTTGTCATGTGACAGGAGGAATAGAGCTTTCTGTTAGTCTTCACCCAGAAACACACACAGTTGAGATATCGAGAAAGGAGAGAGGGTAAATGAAGGAAAACGGAAAAGGTTTCAGCAGAGGTGCCATTATAAATGGTTTAGCCATCACAGTTCTTATTTTTGACCACTTGCTGCAAGGATACATCGAAAACGTTTCTGCTTTTTAAAATAAAGCAGCAGTCAGATTAAATGTGAATAAAATTCGACTGGAAGAAAAGGAAATTCACTGAAGAGGAGAAGACAGGGACCTGAAAGACACACCTCATCTAATGGCACTTACTTTTGCTTCACGCTGACTTTATGTGGGTGAACTTTGACCTCACTTGGTCTTGTGAGCCAATAGAAACCAAGAAGAATGGATTTGGAGATGCTGCTAATTATGAAATGAAATAGTAGTAACACTAGACTTTTGCCTCAGGCTGGCAGCAACGGCGTACGCAAGTGCAGGCGGTATTTATTAAGCATTCAAACAATTCCAAACACAAACCCAGTTTTTTGACTCTATTATTTTTATTCAGTTTCAAGGTGAAACTGAATAAAAAGAATAAGAGTCAAAAACGTGAAAAATACACACAACAGAGACTTAGCCACGCACCCTGCCTCTCAATTCACCTACTATCCATCCTAAATAGCATCCGAGATTAGACTTAGTGTGTCCCAAATCGTTATATGTTGAAATGAGTATCCTAAAGGTATCCGGATGGTCTACTATTTCAGGTAGATTTTCAAAGTGTGGAACCGTGGATACTTTTTCAGCTAATATTGCCCACAGCTCATTGCACAACGGAGTAGGAGTTTTGTGACGCTTTGCTTCGCTGAATTCAAGGACATATTTTATAGAGGTGTAAAGTAAATGTGGAAAAATAAATCAAGAGAATGGTAAATTAAATTATATAGTCTAAATTATTATAAAGTATAATGAATGAAGAAAAGCTGAAATGCAGTGACAGTGTTCTCTTCCGGGCAACAGCGTTCTCTTCCGTTACGTGAAGTGTTAGTATTCAGATGCAGGGACAGGAGCATCAGGACCTAAAAAACAAAACTAATCAAGGTGAAACTGAAGACAGGTGTGCATCGTAGGAATAACAAGGAAATTGTGGTGGCTGCTGAGAAATGGAGGCCAAGGCGGCCATTTTATGAGGCTGCATTTCATCCTAGGAAAATGAGTTCATCACCATAACCAATGCTGACGTTACAGCATCGCTGTTCTTATTGTAAAATGAATAAATAAATAAATAAAAATTTGTCTACGGACATGTGCTAGGGCTTTTGTGGTAAAATAAAAAAATTTTTAACTGCTACAATTTTCTTGTTAGCAATGTTAACCCCTCTGGGTTCAGTGTGGAATTAGGAAAATATCGGTGAGTTTCCCCTGCAGGAGCCTTTGGTGAAATCAGCACCAATTTTAGTTCTTTGGCTGTATTTCCAGAAAACATCGTCTTACTCAAAGTCAATGATCAGTCAAACACAAGGTTCACAGACTCCTACCCACCTTTTAAAGACCACCGCTTATCTAACAAGTGATTACTAAAGCTTATTTTATACCAAAGATTGTTTGGCGTGTCAAAAAATGTCACGGGAGTGCATTTTGTTTGTGCTTGTATTGGAATGCCATGCTGCTTGCGGCAATGGCAAGAAAAAGCTTGAAGTGTGAAATTGCAAGTGCAGCTGGTTTAAAAAACTACATTCTTGTTAATATCATATTCCCACAGCAAAGCAGAAGCAATATGAAATAACAAATTCAATCTCAACCTCCTCGGCCAAGTAATGAAATGTCTTATGTGGTGTTTTTCACAGTCACGGTGCAATGGAAACACAACCTAGGATCAGTGTAGTTCTCAATCAGGAGAGTTCTGGATGTTCCAGACCCGCAGGGCAAACCTTATAACTTTGTGTCTCGAGCTCACACTTTATCTCACCCCTTCTCGGTGTTAATCTTGCTCTGCTGCGTCACCTCTCAACATCTCTGCTGTCTAACCACACATCGGATCCCTGTTTGGCAGAGGTGATAAAAGTAGCCAAATTATTTACTCAAGTAAAAGTTCAGTTACTCACGTAATTAAAGCTTATGAAGTTCAAGTACAACATCAGATTCCTCACTGAGGTTAGAGTAGAAAAGTGTAAACTCTTAAATGTACAAAAAAGAGAAGGACATATGCCTCGTATCACACACTGATCTTAGTTTCTGGTGATAAATTATTGCCTCTTTCACCAAGAAACCAAGGAATGTGAGAGAACATTAGCTAAGGCTAACTAACAAAAAGCTTTAGTCGTAAACTCTCAGATCGTAGCTAATGCTAAAAGCTAGCTGTCACAAAACAACCTGCTGTGATAAATACACAGCAAGGAGATAGATTACAGCGATGGCTATTAGGTCTCATTCTCGCTGTCACATCTGTTTAGATATGTTAGGTATTTAGATTGACTCCTTGAAGATATCTGATTAAAAAAAGAGAGCCTTTACTTTACAAATTAAAGTAATTGACACTTTAGTGAGGAGAAAGTGGAGATTGTTTTTGCAGTAAGTAAAAATATTCAGTGAAAGAAAAACTCAGGTGAAGTACAGATACTTAAAAACCAGACTTAAGTGCAGGAACTGAGTAATTATACTGCCTGTTTGTTACTGTCTTTTTTTATTTTTGATGATCACAGATGAGCAAAACAAGACTTCAAACATGCAATCATCAGGCTTCGGAGTCGAAACTCTTTCCACTAAGCCTCTACTTAGAGTCATGCCAGAGTCATGAATGTCAGTGTCAGCTCACTGTTACAAGCTTATTAGTCTCTAGAGATCTGTCCATTGTGTATTTCAACTGCAGTTATTATCTACAGTAGTATTCCACTATAATCTCCAGTTTCATTCAACCACTTGCTAGGGCTCAGTATTTTAATCTCATTGTGCATTGAAACAGGGTTATGTGAATATCAAATATCACACACTAGCACCTATATGAATAGCAATTTAATCAAATTTTTGAATCTTATATAAACATTACATGGAGCTAGATTACTCATATAGATCAGGGATATGCAACTGAAAGCTATGAAGGTCCAGCTACATTAAATTCCTTGCTCATAAACATCTAGATAAGCAGCTAACATGATGATTAATTATTAGCTCGTGGCTATAAATAGAATTTGAAGAGGACTCTGAACAGACAGTCAGGTCAAGTATCTGTTCTGAACTTAACGCAGGCAAATAAATGTCTCTCTGTCCAGCCATTTTTGTTGGGGACTTTTTTATACAAGCAATGTTTTCAGTTCTTTAATCAGCCCAGAGAGGGTCAATGGAATAAAAAATCTACAAAAGTCTTGAAAACCTCCTTTCTTTCTGATCTCCCTTCAGCTAAATAATTTACATAATGCATGTAATTGGATAAACAGAGGATCTGCTACAGAAGCCTCAGTGGTTCATATTTTAGAAACTCCAATCGCTGAATTGATATTTTTGCATGCTAGGTTTGATCCGCTGAAATACTTTGCTGGGTCAGTATCCGGACCACGGTCTGGGCGCTGAGCACGTATCACATCTCGCACTGCATCACATTCTCTCCGAACCTCTAGCACTGCTCGACTGGTCCCACCATCTCTCAGGGTACAAGGAAGGCATGCATCAAGACTCTTCACTGTTCTGGCACCTAGGTGGTGGAATGAACTTCCCCTAGAAGTCCGAACAGTTGAGCCACTGGCTGTCTTCAAAGGACGGTTAAAGACCTCTTCCTAAAGTACTTAAATTAGCATTTAAAAAAAAAAAAAACACTTTTGTTGTCTGTGTGCTTTTTACTGTGTAACCCCCATCAGAGTTTTTAGACTGATGGTATTCCTAGTCCGAACCAGTATCAGAATGTATTTACTGATAGAGACTTCAAAGCACTTCTGTAAGTCGCTCTGGATAAGGCCATCTGCCAAATGCCATAAATGTAAATGTGTAGATGATAAAAGCAAAAAAATATAGCAAAAACTACATTTCTCAGCACAGTGTTGTTTGAAATATAGAGCTGCATGAAAAAAGTCTGACACCCAGTTGGTAACTTCATGAAAAGTTTTAAACTTTATTTTGGGTGTGACGGAAATGGGTACCAACAGAGCAGAGGGAGCAAAACGGCAGCAGAAGCGAGGATGATCAGCCTTTCAACTTGAATCTTACACATGGGGCCCAGTGTAAGGAGTTCAGCACAGAGTGGCTGCAGATATTTCCCTGGCTAGAACTCAGCAAAGGCTTAATGTAAGTTCTGCAAGGGCATTAAGACACGCGAGGCAGTTCTAAACTCAAATTTTAAACATGATGCCGTACTATAGCATAACGTCTACTCAAGTTGCAGGCACTTGGTGTTCTTTGATTAGATAAAGCCACCCACGCTTATTAATTATTCATTATCCCGGCATATCCTAGAGGGAAAACTATAGCCTGCAGAAAGTTGCTTGAAGTTATGCTCCTGGAGTTGTGCTTCTGCGCAGTTTGAAAATCAGAGCCTGCAGAAAATTCTGTCTAGTCAGGCTTCTGAGATGTGACTCATTAGAAGAGATGTACTTCCTTTCTCTGAAGGTCATTCAGGTCATTAAATATCTGCTAATATTGATTTAGGTTGAAGATGTTTCAATAGAAATCTGAGCGCCTTCATTAGAACTGACCAAGAGCCTCATGTGCGCTGTTTTGTGATTGGACAATTTTAGTGCAGGGATGTGGAAACATCTCTGTAGGCTGTTTCGCCATGCATGCATAACTCGGGTTTCATCCATCTGCATACACTCACATCATTGCGCTACATTGTGCGTGTGTATATGTGTGTGTGTGTGTGTGTGTGTGTGTGTGTTTCTCTTATATGTGATGCATTAGTCATTACATTGCATTTAACCTGTCTGAAATGGAAAAGGCTTGTGTGTGTGTGTGTGTGTGTGTGTGTGTGTGTGTGTGTGTATGCATGCATGCACGAGTCTGTTAGTATGTTTATGTGTATGTATGAGTGTGTGTTTCTTCTCATTGCCTTATGAGACCTGAGTATTCAGCCGCTGTCTCCCAGTTCAAAGGGTTCTGCTCTCAGCAGCGTGACTTGCAAAGCAGCCAATCACGGCTCGGATAGCAACATTGCCAGCCAATCATGCACTCCCAGCACAGTCTCCTTCATAACCCCAATCTCATACCCAGCAACACTTGCTCTGGCAGTAGCTCTAGGCCATGCATGACACAGGCACACATGCACCTGCCATATGTTTAGGACATGCATGGACTCTCATGTCATAGACTCTGGATATATGACAAATAGTACGGAGGGGTTCGGGGGCATGTAGAAGGCGTAGTATTTTTGTTGCCCATAGCGAAATATGGAGAAGTGCAAAACTGCACACACAAGCAACACACACTCGCATGACTGCTTCAGCAGATTATTACTTATCTACTTAGAAGGGAACTACCCCCAGCCCCCCGCTCCCACTGGACCCCAAAAGTCTGGCACTTGGTCGGACTAAGATAAGAACATCTTATCTTCCTCCTCTCTTCTTGTCTCTCCCCCTCTCCTACCCTTTTTCTTCGCTCTCCTCGCCTCCCCTCCCCTGTCACTGCCACAGCAGTTCTGTCGTTCCAGGATCGTCCGATCCCCGAGGCGGCCTGCTCATCCCCACGCTCCCCTTTTATCACTTAGTCACTCTGTGCATCTCTTCCCTCCCCCTCTCCATCGTTCTTTCAGCCTCTGTCGAAAAAAGACACAGTGATGGGTTCCTTCTTGCTTCTGTGTTCTGTTTTTTCTTTCCCCAATACTTAGCTTTCTTTGCGTCTCTTCTTTTTAGGTCATGCAGTATTTACAGAGAGACGTGTGTATGTGTGTGTGTGGTGTGTGAGAGAGAGAGAGAGAGAGAGAGAGAGAGTGTGTTGGTTCGTGTTGTGGAGAAGAAAATGGAGTGCATGGTGTGTTTATCTATCTCTGAGTCCACCTGCTGATCTGAAGACAGCTTTATTCAGCAAAATTGGGATACTAATAATCACAAACTGCTGAGCTGTTGTCAGCTTTGTATGTTCCAGTCAGCCGCACACACACAAGCTTCTGCTGATCTGGAGGCAGCTTAATCAGGTTTAAGCAGGTTTAAGCATTACAACTACTGACCTGGAATCAGTGTATATCAGAGCTTCATAACTGCTGAGCTGAAGTCAGATCTGAAGATAACAGGAAAAGTGTGTACTGTAGTTACATTAATGAGGAATGTACGTTTGCGCACATCTTACGTTATTTAAAGGGTTAAACATGACGTTAACCTGAAATCATACCGCAGTTTTCTCTGTAATGTGACATATTTTAGACTGAAACAGTTTAGCATCTTCACTCGATGATAATTGAGGTGTGGAAAGGGAGATGATGATTGGTTAATATAATTTTTCCCCAGCTACACATGCACAGTGAGGTGTTTAGAGATGAGTAAAAACAAGAATTACATTGATGCTCATGAATAATGCAAAATATGATCAGGGACACCAAATGAACAAGATTTAAAAAAAACAGTTGTGATTGCAGTTCGTCCTTAACATCGATGCACCTGCTGATGTAAGTACTGTTCAGATGGCTAGGCTTTATGGACATATGTCTGTTAAGTGATGGGAGTATCTTCACAATCTACTTATGTGTGTGACTCTAAAAATGGCATGTGTTCTCCACACGATGCAAGCTGCACTCGATCATTAGTAGGTCACATGACCATAACATGTCTGTAGGCTTTTGTCTGTGCTAGGAGCTCAGTAACCTACCTGAAGCCCCAGAAGCACCATTTCTCTAACACATCTTTTTATACATCTTCTTTATTTTATTGTTCTTTCTTTTGAACTCAGACGATACTTGCTTTCGTTCCTTGCTACAATCCTCTTTTCCCAGAGGATATAACAGGATCTTTACCAGCACAATGGATTCAGATGGGACTAAAATCCCAGAGAGATTAAAATATCCAGTATTATTTGCGTTACTCCACATCCCCATGTAGAACAAGTCCAATCCGAACAGAGCTTTAGTCTCATTCATACTGTGAATATTATTAGAGCCTCCTGATCTGGAGTCAGCTCTGTTTAATACAGCATTAATATCATATTAATAATAACTACTGACCAGCCACTTTCAATACTGTGTGCAGCGTCAGCTATTAGTGCTATCTGACTAACGTCCTGCAATGTGGTTTACAGTTATAGGTTTTCAATGACCTTAAAATCAGCAAGGTTTGATTATGTGTTAGTTTAGGATAGTATTTTTCTTCTTTATGCATTAGCAGATTCAAATTTTGAAATTCTTCCAAAAGGGTGTGTGTATATATACATATATACATGTATATATATATATATATATATATATATATGTGTGTGTGTGTGTGTGTGTGTGTGTGTGTGTGTGTGTGTGTGTATATATATATATATATATATATATATATATATATATATATATATATATGTAGCATATATGGCAGTATAATCCTGATGTTATATCATTAAGCATGTACCATGGCTTAATGGTTTTGTTTGTGTGTTTTTTTGTTGTTTTTTTTTTTTATAAGGATAATATGTGCCATGCTTTTGGAACAGCTTAGCCGACTGCTAAATCAGTTCTAAACCTAAGATATATATATATATATTAATATGTGAAATGTCTAATGTCTAATAAAGACTTACAGCAGTAATACATTGCTATTGCAATATATCTTGCAAAATATGAAAACAAATATGTGTAGCATGATTAAATAATCCTTTTTTTTTTATCACAACAGTGCCATGGCTTATCAAAACATCCAGAAAAATAATTAAAATGTGCTTTTTTAGGAGCTCATTTGCATGTTACCGACCTTTGCAATATTAGGAGTGCAAAGGCTAATCTTGACTCTAAATCAATAACATAAATATTGAAATACTGATGTATACAGTATATAGACTGCAGTAGGTTTATTTTGGGTCAAAATGTAATCTTTAACCATGTCATGTCAAGTGTGCGACAGTGTGTTATTTATATATTGCATGCCATTTGCACCCTAAATATGTGGCAGTATAATCCCAATGTTATACCATGCATGTATTTTGCAGGTATAGTCCATGGCTTAATGTTTTTTTTTTTTTTTTTTTTCTTCTTTTTTAAAAAAGGATAAGATGTACCATGCTTTTGGAACAGCTTAGCCGACTTCTAAATCAGTTCTGAACCTAAATCTCTAAATCTCGCTGGTTTTTATCTGGATGTCGGTTTTCAGTTCAGTGAGTTCAGTTGCAGCATATTGTCTATCAGCGCAACCCCCCGTCGAGTGAGACAACAAAAAAGGGACGCCTCGTTTCTAAAATAAGAACCCCCCATTTTCATTTTGGCGGGGTGCAGCTTGCAGTCGGCACGTGCCTCATGAGGGGTGACCCTCGACCTTTGTCCCTCCCCCTACAGCGGGGCTGAAAAAGGCGGAGTCATTACGGTGCGTCAATCACTCAAGCTCAGAGAGGCAGTCGGAGCTAATTTATGGAGATTGGATATGGAGAAAGAGAGTGTGTGTGTTTAAGTGGCAAAGTAATGCATTCAATCAAGGATCGAGACAAAGAGAGAGGGAGGAAGTGATGGAGTATTAGAGCAACCGTTTCAGCTAAAGATGGAGGAAGTCAGAGGGTATGAGGGTGAAAGAGGAAGGAAGGGTGGTGTGGTAGCTGAATCAAAAACTATAACTATGTTATAGGAGATGTAGTGTATGATAGTTACTGTTAGTTCTGTGTTTCTCACACTGAAGGTCATGAGGTGAATAGAGAGAAGGATGGAATTGTAACTAAAGTAATTATATATATATATATATATCACGGATTACTGTGTATATATGTTTATACACTAGAAAATGAGGATCGGTATCAGGCCGATATGATCCAATCCTGTAACAAATGGATTTGGATTAGAAAAAGTTTTTTTTTTTTTTTTTTTTTTTTTTTTTTTTTTGGAACTGGACATGTTTACACATTTTTTTTTTTTTTTTTGGTTAGGATTGATTTTTATTATATTTATTGTTTATATATTTTATTATATATGCCGTGTAAGTGATTTGTGTAAAAGTGTTGGTTTGTTATGTTTTGGGTTTTTTAAGTGCTTCAGTTTTTAAAAATCATTTTAACGCTAAATAACTTTGTAAAGATAAAATATCGGATGGGTATCGATATTGGCTGATACTCAAGGTTTCAGTATCGGAGAAGAAACAGTATTATCGTGCCATCTCTAATATATAAACATGCATTCATACATACATACATACATCTGTATATATATATATATATATATATAATGCAGATGGGTGGATGTGTGTGTATGTGTGTTTGTGTATGTACACAGTATATATGTGTATTCTGGGTATTAGGATGTTTCATATACAGTGTTATTATTTTTAGCACAAAAAGAACAATATGACTTAGAAAAAGTGTACCTTACATATTTTTTAAATTTTTATAAAGGCATTTTTTTTTAGTTGAAGTACCTGTTAAATCACACTGTATGAATATATAAACCACCAAAAAATTATTTTATTATAATCATGATACAGAGAAAAAAATAGCAGAAAAAAATGTAGAAAAAAATAACAGATATAGTTACGAATGTGACTTTACTGTCTGGCCTTGTAAGGACTTGGCTTTTATTTAAAATACTATTTTAAATGGAAAATGTACCTTAGTTACTGATCACAGTAATACAAATATGTATTTTTAATGTTAATTATTATTTAATAAGATACTTAATACATTATTTGATAAATTATTGTTCAGTTAGTATTTAAATCATTCTAAACATCAGTTTGAGGTGAGAGAGAATGAGAGACAGACAGAAAAGGAAGACACAGATATAAATACAGCACACTGTGTTATTGGAGTCAAATCAGAGTGTGTTGCCGTGTGACACTGTTAAATAAAACCAGTGACAGGGATTTAGTCTAAAGAAAGACACACACTCACTTTCTCTCTCAATCTCTCTCTCTCTCTCTCTCTCTCTCTCTCTCTTTTGGCCCTCTCCATCTTTTGGTGAAGCGAGTGATGTATATGCAGTGCCATCAGCACTTTTGTCCATGTCTTGAAATGTGATGGAGTGAGTGTGTGTGTGTGTGTGTGTGTGTGTGAGAGAGAGACAGAGAGAGAGAGAGGGTGTGTGTGTGTGTGTGTGTGTGTGTTATGTAAGAGGAATAAAAATAGCTTCCACTCTGCAGTGCTCCCTCTTAGCTTCATGCTCTCGCACGCACACACACTGCATCACTGCACCTGCGGGACAGACACACACACGCACACACACACACACGCACACACACACACACACACATACACACACATACACACACAGGGATATGAATTTAAAAAACGCATACAGTGAACAGAAACAAATGTATAAGCACATCAGCAATATATTAAAATACACACACAAGATTTTAAAAGGATCAGATCACACCAGCATGAACTTATGTTTAACAACACACACACACCGACACACACAGATAGATGCCACAAAGGAAAACAGGAAACAAAATGGCAAATGCTGACACGCAGATAGTCATTAGGCATGATAATAATTATTACACAATCTTGCTGGCAGATTTTTAATATTTGGACGCTTCTCCAGAGTGCACATATCTGTTCACCTCTGGCCTTATAATTACTGCCACTCAGATGGGAATTAAATCGTATTTACTCCTGCTTCATACACAGACCTGCAGATCCACCGCCATCACGCCATAGCAGAGTGTGTGTGTGCGTGTGTGTGCGTGTGTGTGTATTGTTAGGCTTCAATTTAGATTCAGAGATATTTAATTGTACTAGAATTTACATTGTGTGTTTGGTTCAAGTGTATACAAGTGTGTATATACTGTGTGTGTGTGTGTGTGTGTGTGTGTGTGTTTCATAAGTTTTAAGGAGTGGATGATTATTAATAAAGTATCATTTATTAACGGAGTGTTCATGTGCACTCTCACACACTCCGTGTGTATGGTGTGTGTGGTGTGTGTGCTGAGAAATGAGTTGTGTGAATTATTCAGCTTGTACAGGGCGGCTCTCATATATAATAACTGAAATCTTTGATGGAGGCTGAAAAAAGCCCTGCATGAACATGAAGAGCGTGTGGTGGTGAAAGAGACTGTGGACATGTCATGAAACATCGCTATGTCAGTCATCAGTCAGCATATTCCTTTACAGATGTGTGCTTGTGGCACTGATGTGCAAACATTGCATTAAAATTAATAGTCCTTTCCATTTTATAGTAATTTCTGATTTCAATATTGGGCCACCACTAGGGGGCGACACAACAAAAACAAAAACAGAAGATAAGGCTATAGAAGAACTTTGTGAAGTGCATAGAAATATAACTCATCAGGCCACATTTTCCTTCTTGTCTGGATGTTAGTGCTGCAGATTTATTTATTTTTATTTAATTTTTTTTTAAATTTATGGTTAAATTAGTTTTAAGTTAAAGAGGAAAACATCTTCAGACTTAATAACACAGTGTCCTTGAACCTAAAAACTTTGCTCAGTAGTGCCGTCCATGTTTAAAAAAGCACACACAAGTGCACAGGAGACATTTCAGAAATGGTTTTCTTTCCTCTCAGATTCACCAATCTCTCTCAAACTGCACGTCTGCTCAGTGTTAACCTCGTTACAGGACTCCATTCAGAGAGTCTGAAGCTGTTCTCCTCTTCCGCCAATCACACTACTCTTTCACAATACAGTTTCTAATAATTATTTTAATATTAGAGATAATAGACATTTTAATATCAGCAACTGCCAGATTGTGAATTGAATCAATTAAAATCAGTTACTCCATATTTGTTTTATGTTATTTGTGGAATGACAAGCACTGAAACCGGGGAGTTTCGAGGAAAACCAGGTGATGTTGATGTCCAGTAGATGGGCAGTATTGACTCTAGTCAAGTCAAGTGGCTTTATTGTCATTTCAACCATATACAGCTAGTTAGTACACAGTGAAACGAAACAACGTTCCTCCAGGATCAAGGAGCTACATAAAACAACACAGAACTACAGGAGACTACATATATTTACATAAAGTGCACAGTGCAAACATGTGCAGACAGCACAAGACAGTACAATGACTACCAAAACAAGACAATGGGCACAGTAAGTTACAGTGTAGCACTGACTAGTACACAGTTCTAGTAGAAAGTGAATCAGATGGCAGTAGTGCAAAAGACTAACAATATAAATTGCTGTAAACGTAAATATAAGGAGTAGCAGTAAGGTAGAGATTATAAAGATTATATACAGTGTACTATAAATATTTGTAGCAGCAGAAATTGAATACAGAGATGTGCAAAAATTGCAAAGAGGATGGGATGATGTTCAGTTGATTGTGTGTGTGTGTGTGTGTGTGTGTGTGTGTGTGTGTGTCTCTATATGGGGACTATAGAATAAATTGTGCCACAGTACCCTTTTCTGAGATCTTGTGCATATATATATATATATATATATTTTTTTTTTATAATTCTGATTGGAAGCAGCTGATCTGAGGGTAGAATTGTGTACTGACCACAAGCTTGTCTGATGTTTTGGTATTGTCTACCAGTTTCATGAAGAAATCCTTTTTTATAAATCCACCTGACATTTTAATGCAGCACTACGGTTTTGCTGGCAGTTTTAGGAAACCTATACACTAACCGTTCAAAAGTTTGAAACTGATGTGAGTAATATTCAGTAAAACTCCATTTTGTTTTAGATAGAGCCATAAAATAATTGTAATATTATTGTTAATATGATTCCAGTGTTTTGGACTGAGGTATCAAATTATTTTTAGAAAATAGTATAAATATGATTTACTAAAATTTATTTATCACTTTTTTTTAACGTACTCCTTGTATATACCGTATTGAGCCCAAAGGATGCGTTCCCTTTTTATTGTGATCCTTTTTCTTTGTATGCTTCTCCTCCTTGTTATTAAATAAATAAATGAAGGAAGATAAGAATCACCTTTCTTGTCACTGAAACATCAAGTGTGTGTCTGTAAGTTGCCGGTTATTTTGAGAAGGTGGTGGTTGAAAAATCGGGGACCTTTTCTTTCTTATTTTTCTGCTTTTCATTTTCAACCTTTCATTCGTATACTTTTTCATCCTCATGTCGTGTCAGGGAGTTTTTCTTGCCTTTGTCACCTCTCTGTCTGTAAAGCTGCTTTGTGTCAGTGTCTCCTGTTAAAAACACTATACAAATAAAAATGTTATTCGTGTGTGTGTGTGTGTGTGTGTGTGTGTGTGTGTTTTATAAGCTGGTTAGCGTGGTGCATTCGGTCGCTGTGTCGCGCTCAACGAACTCAGGGTCGGATGGGAAGGTCAGTGACAATCCCTCAGGGTCAAACACAGAATCAGCCAATCAGAGCGCAGCTTTGTGGCTTCTGACAAACAGAGATCCAGAAGGAGCTGGAGGCAGCATGGCTGCCATCCAACACTGAAAGAGAAAAAAGGAGAGAGAGAGAGAGAGAGAGAGAGAGAGGTAGAAGAGGAGAAGGAGAGAGCAAAGAGTACACGAGTATAGAGTGAAAGTGAAGTGACTATAAAATCCTATTGTTATTGTTCAGTCATTACTGAAGGTCAGTCAGAACAATTTATGGGGGTTTGAGGGGCAGCACTCTGTTCTGCACATCTGATCATTGTGTGTGTGTGTGTGTGTGTGTGTGTGTGCAGGTATGGCTCAAGGGAATGATAAAGGTACACAGTATCGCTCTGCTATCTACACATACAGTCCAGAACAGCAGGAGCAAGCCATGAGGAGTAAAGAGGCCTACCAGCAGGTAGACACACGCATACACACACACACACACACACACACGCACAAACATACATTACTACAGTTCAACATCTTCTGTTGATTCGATACCTTTTCTTTTCATGAGTATAAATAATATCTGCACCCAGAATCAGTGCGAATGTTAACTTAAACTTCACACTATTTTAGTTTCACATAAATGCTGATCGTTATAATGTTAAAATGTTTTCATGAACAGTTTTCACATTTCACATAAGGTTACATTTTTTTCTGTTATGTTATTTTACAATTCCCCAAACAATAAACCATGTACACACACCACACACACACACACACACACACAGACCCTTTAGATGCCTGATCATGCATTAAGGTTTCTGCACAGTTATCATATATAGATTTGCACAAAATCAGCACATTTTTTAAAACTGGCCATTTCTGTGCTCTAAGAACCTTTTTGCATCCTGGGACTCTTTAGTGTAACAATTTTCACAGACCCCCTTATTTCCACTGCAAATATTCAGTTAAAAAATCCAGTTATTTGAATATGTAGTGCATTAGATAAATATGTACTGTTGTAGGTATTTATTATTTTATTTCTGAACTTTCCACTAACCAAACCTGAACCATTTACAGTGTTAAAACAGTGAGAACATTTAGAACATTTTTTATTATATTAATACACATTTTTAAGTTTTCGAGCTGTAATTAAACCCATTGTATCCATGTGACCCAATCAATTAAACCCTTATATGTGTTGAGTTATTATAGTTATAAATAGCACACTGTAACCTGCTGTTATAGGAAATTAATAAACAAAGAAGTTGTTGTGATGTGGCTTGAGATGATGCAGAATCACTGATACCACCCCCATGTTGATTTCCCTGTAAAAGTGTTTTTCCTCTTAAACCACTTTTTTATTACATCATATTTTTTAAATGATATATTATTACATTTAATGTTGTAGAACATCCACAAAACATGTTAGTTCCTGTTATCATATAGGTTATAACAGCTTTTAAACAGTCGTTCCCTCACCAGCATCTCTTTCTCTCCCTCTCTTTTGAAGTTAGTAAGCCAAAACTATGCAGTTTATGTTACTGAGAAACCGCAAAGTCCTTCGTGGAGAACTGGTAGTTCCTGAACCCCACCTTGCAGATTATTGGTTCTAAATTGATGACACATTAGTCATGTTTCATCCCCTGCTTGATTCCTCACTATTAAAGATGACATGAAGTGGAAATAATAATGCATTTTTACTTTGTTTAATGTAACATTTTAGAGTGAAACAGGATGTTTGGGCAGGAAATGATGTAAAGTTGGACCTTTGGGATTTGATGGGATTTTAAAAGGCTCATGGAGTCAGGCTAGTTTAGATTTATTTTTTTGTTAAACAGCTCTTGGTAGTTGACTCATACCTTTGTGTGTATACTGTAAAAACACAAAAGAGATGTGTGCAATGTTATGAGCTCTGCGATGCGCTCTCTCTGGTAATCTTAATCCCTTTCTCAATTATAGAGTAATTTCCGTACACTTAATTTGGCTTTTTCAAGTCAGAGTAAGCAAACCAGGAGAAAGAGAAATTCTAATTGGACTAATTTAACTTTATCCGAATGATAAATTCACCATGTGACCTTTAACCGACATGCTAACCGACACGCACTAACGATCACCCATCCTTTTCTTTGGAGGTGTGGGGACACAACATTTTTTTTCTGATTGCCACAGTGACCTGCCGCTCCTGAGGTCACACTCAGCGAGGCTTAAATATATTAGTTCAGATGGTGGGGGGAGGTTGCCACAGCAACGACCATGCTTCGTGGCCTTGGCCTTGGGTGGAGCAAAGGTCAGAGGTCGTGCTCGAGGGAGGGAGGCAGCTGCAGTTTCACAGACGCAATCAGATTGGGGACCAAATCTTATGGGCTGCTGTCAACGGTCTCTCTCTCTCTCTCTCTCTCACACACACACACGCACACACACACACACGCGCAAATCATGTGACTCAGACTCAGTGTCACACAGTTGGTGTCCTTGCCACTTAATGGAAGAGAGAAATAGGGAAAGGAAGGAGAAAAAGGTGAAAGAGAAGGAGGGAGAGGAAAGTGACCAATATCAATATAAAATACTTGACAGCTGAAACTGTGGAATATAAATATATTTTTTATTTATTCATTTAGCTGAGACTTTTATGCAACACAACATACACATGAGGCAGACAACACAGTCACAGAGCCACTGAAACAAGAGACTGTGAAATAAGAGCTGCATGAATTTCTACCAACGACAAGAGACCAAAAACAAGAGGATTGTGTAGTAGAAAGACGAGGGAGATTGTCTGCAAACGTTTCTCAGGGCGTGTTACACTGGTCAAGAGTTAGTAAAACTACATACAATACAATCAAAGACTGCATTAATGTTAAATATATTAGAGCTGTTTTTAAATGATGTTCACATTTCCACCACTTAAAATATTTCATATTAGAATGCACTTGAATATTAATGAGCCTATAATTTTATATTGTCCGAGACAGTGAACATTAAGAGTAGTGTTACATTAATAAGGAATAAAACATGAGGGGGTCTGCTGTTATAGCAAAATAGTCAACGTGATCAGTTATAAACAGTCGTTCCCTCACCAGCCTTCTCATATTTTCTCTCTCTCTGGATTTAGCAGTTAACAAAACAGAAAAATGCAGTTTGTCACATTACCAAAAGTGGAAATTCGAAAACACTTCAACACTGTTACAAAGCGCTGAACCTGGAGACTCCTTCCATAAATATTAAATAAACATCATCTTACAGAAACCATCACCATATCAACAATTAGACGTTTCTCTTTGTTAAAGAAAATGCATGTCTGTTTTATTATTAGACTTAGATTATGCGGCGTGTCTGCCTGTGTAGGTCGTTACTATAGAAACGATAATCTATTATAAGAGAGAAGACATTAATAAAAACCTATGATTTGCAGCCTGGACTACTGTCAGAGCTGCTGTTATAGAAAATAAATCAGCAGAGCTTTTTCTAGAAAATTCATCTGATCAGATTTGAGAATTCATCAGCGCTGTGGTTTAAGTCACATAAATCAATGTCACTTGTCACTTAAATCAAAGTCAGTGTCACTTACTTAAGCAAAGAAAATCACAAAGAGGCAATTTAGATTTAATGTTTCAGATTCATCTTTGTTTATGAACAATAATGTTCCATTGTTATTTTTTATTAAACTAGATTTTTTTCTATTTTTTTACAGTTCCTGAGATCCATTTAAAAATCTGTCATCTTCACCATCAGCTGAATGTCTATTGGCTTCGTATTCACTTTATAAACTACGCTCACTACATAGGGAACAATAATAATAATAATAATAATAATAATAATAATAATAATAATGGACTTGATATGTCAAATAGAAATCTGTTTATGATTCTACTACAAAAAAGAGTGACTCCAATAAGTGCTTGTTGGAAAGAAACTACTGAAATGCGCTATAATTTTTTAGCACACATACATTTTTATATGTAAATTTAAAACCTTTGACGGCTGTGAAAAGTTTGTTTTTGGGCAGTTTTGAGCATAACCCAGACAGAGCGTCTGTGAAACGCACAAATTTCAAAACTGAATTTTCATTTCCAAACTGTGGCACCAGTTTTACATTTTCACAATGTTCCCATCAGCTGAGCAGTAAGAAGCTGTCATCTGCACACTTCACACTGATCTGTCCAGTTTCTCTCGTTTCCTGTCTTGCCTGCCTCACTCCACCCTACCACCCACCCCCTTGCCCTCCTCTTTTTTGGTCAGAATCACAAGTGCATCATTGTGGGTTCGAGGGACACTTGTGGTGAATGGTAGAACTGACACTCACAGGCAGACAGGAACAGGGAAATGTATTCATGGTAGTGAAAGAGGATGATTTGGTACTTTAGATCTTTAGAGCTGATGTTCCTCAGACAGCCTTGAGCTTGATAATGCGCATAAACACACACACACACACACACACACACACACACACACACATACACACACACGTTTAGTTTTAGATAAATAAATTATTAACCCGTAATGAGCTCGTCTTTATCTCCAAACTTCATCATTTAAAAGGGAGAGTGAGGGAGTGAAGGAGAGTAAAGGGCAGAAAAGCTTATTTAAAGGCCAGAGAGAAGAGGACTAATGAAATGTAGAAATTTGCAAAACATCAAAGGGTTTGTATTCAGAAGCGAGAGACGGAGAGAGAGATGGAGCAGACGAGAAAGATCATGAGATCGGTTTTCCACAAGCTCTACTTGTCGAGGGGGTGATTCATTGGAGATGGAGGTTTGACCTCCAATTAATTCCCCCCCACCTTTTTTTTTTTTTTTTTTTTTTTTGGGCTTTGGTTGGGGTGGGCTGGAGGGTTGGTCTGTACCAATTTCGGAGAGTTGCAAATGAACTTGGAGGTTTCTTTGTTTTTTGGCCCAGTGTCATGGGTTTACTGCATGTGGAAATGATTTGTGTGTTGAGGCATATTTAATAAATGCGTTATGTTAATAGGGTGGAGGAAAGAGCAGAGCAGAGCACATGATTTTTAGGGCTATAGTAAAAAAAAAAACAAAGCCAGCTGTGTGTGTATACGAGTGTGTGCTTATGTGATTCTATGTGTGTGAGTGCTTGGATGTACACCTGAGTTTGTGTGTGTCTGTGTGTCTGTGTGGGGTGCATGCATATGTGCGCGTGTTTGTGTGCTGATAAGAATGACGCTCGAAACAATCTGGTGTGTGTGGTGGGGGTGTTTGGCTTGAAAAGGGGGAGCCCTGATCAGTTCCAGCATTTGTGTGTGTCCAATATTGATATACAGAAAATTACCACTAACCAAATAATTCAGTCCAGTCTTCCTACACTGAGAGTGCTCGCTAACTGAATCATTTAGTCTGGTCTTCATATAGTATACGAGTCACTACTAATTGATTCATTTTGTCCTGTAATTTTATACCGAGTACTTACCAAATGATTATTTTAGTCTTGTCCATGTATACAGATTCACTATTAACTGCATCATTTAATCCAATATTCATATGGAATATGAATCATTCATTACAATATTTATATACAGTTAAATTCAGTCTTCCTGTTCAAGGAATCAAAACTAATTGGATCATTATAGTCTAATATTCAAATAATCAGGTACTGCTCTGCAAAATATTTAGATTTCATATACAGAGTTACCATTAACTGAATTATTTAGTCTAATATTCATATACAAATAGCCCTTGCTAACTGAATCATGTGCTCTAGTTCTTATATACAGTACACACTTACCACTAGCTGAATCATTTAACCCACTGTATATACAGAGAGTCACTACTAACTGAATCATATAGTCCAATATTCCTACACAGAGTTCTTATTAACTGAATCAGTTTGTCGAGTCTTGCTGTTCAGGAAATCACAAACGTTAAACGCTGCACACATAACACACTTTACTCACACTTTTGCTAAATTCTTCGACCAGAAAAATCCGAGACGAAGGCATTTGATTCAGCTTGTTTTGAGTTGAATCAGCTCTGAAATGTGCTTTGTCTCTTTGATCTTATATTAGACACCTGGGAGTTTGGATAAAAATCAAATGTTTTTAGAGTCTGCATAATAAAATTTCATTACATTGTGGCAGTTTGCTTGTTTACAGTCTCGTCCTGTATATAAAATCCTACAATTTACGGCTCATAATATTTAACTGGGGCTTTTATTTCAGTACTGAGTCATAATCTTTTCCAGGATAACAGCCGCAGTCCGGTTGTTTTTCCTGTTCTGTAAAATTGATGTACATATCTGAATAATGCTCTGTAGATTTATTATTCTTATGGCATCCAGAATTGTACACTTCTGCCCTCTTTTGTTGTCTAATACCAATGGATGTCCAAACTGACACCTAGTGGAAATTTGTGGAACTACAGACTACTTGGTTACATTTATGATCTTTTTTTTTTTTTGTTTTCTTTAAAATGTCTGTCAGTCCTTCCACTCTAGAAGCACTTCTGCACTGCTTCTCTTAAAAGCTGCTCTCTTTTTAATGTGTGTGTGTGTGTGTGTGTGTGTGTGTTTGGTTTTCAAAGCTACACAGAGCGTTTGAAGCTGGCATGGTGTTACTCCCTCTGCAGACTAAGCGCTCCTGGTGGATATCGTTTGATGTGACCCCTTGAGGGAGCTAGTGCTCTACACATTTTATGCTTTTTAAGAGTTCAGATTGCACTCTGTACCTTTGAGCAAATAGACACACACGCATACACCCCAGAGAGTATAAACTTGTTCAGCTTTAGAGTTAAGAGCACCGTGTCTCACCAAGTCACATTTGTTCTATTGATGTCAATTTTTTTTGCTTGTTTATCGAGCGGTTTTCTCTTTGTATTTTTTTCTCCTTTCTTGCTCTTTGCTTTCTGGTTTGTTTTTTTGTGGACCTTTCTTTTTACACTCAATTCAAAATTGGCTTTTTTTGATAAAACTCATTTGTTAGTTGATGCACAGAATAAATGTGTCATAATTATATGACATGAACATTACACAAGAACATTAGTAAAGCTCATACTAATAACATTATTATTATTATTATTATTATTATTAATATTATTATTAAACATGCATGTAGCACTTTATCTTACAATCCATTACAGTACAGAATATTTAATAGATAGGTATGTGGTAATTATATGGATTAGTATACATACTTATACCAATAGTATAGATATGGACTAGGATAGTACTTTGCATTGTGAACTATAAAGTACTTTATGGGAAACCTGCCAGGTTTGTACAACAGCAATTGGTGCCGCAGTGCACCAAAAATATTTAATAATGTAGCAATTATATGTAATATTTGTTGCATACTTTTTTTTTTAGTTACTATATTCAAACTACAGATAATAGTGGAAAGTCATGCCAAAATGATCCATGCATATATAACTAAAGAGTATGTAATTACAGGTAGTTGGTGTGTAATAATGCTTGAAACATTAATATTATATAATTATTCACCCGAAAGTAAATGGGTGCTGATGATTAGTGGTGCACTGATATAAAAATTGCTGGCTGAAACCGAGTGCTGTTAACTTCCTGGCTTGTTGGTTAGATTTACATAAGATTACACCACACATGCAAAACATTTATTTTAATTACATTTTCAGACATTCCTGCCAATATTTACAGAAATTACAGAAATAAAAAAATAAATAAATAAAATCACAGACTATGCTTCACGTACCCTATTTTGAGAATGATGGTAGAATTAAGAATTAAGCATTAAAAAAAAAAAGCAGAGTGAAGTATACCTGGTATTTTTCATTAGCTGTCATGTACTTACAATTCCAAATTGCAAACTCTGAATAATGTTACTTCTATTAACTACATAGTTTGAGGTGTGAGTAATTACTGCATTATGGCACGAAGTACCGTTGTACAAACCGAATCGTTTTTAAACATGTTACTATGTATTTTACTATTCAGCTAGTGTATAGCGTGTATAGATTATATCAGATATTACTACAAATTTGAAAATGACAAATTATAGGTAGTTACCGTACTGTAAAATAAACTGCTTCCCACATTAGGTTTCTTTATTTAGTTTATGTCTTGCTTTTCTCTCTCTCTCTCTCCCTCTCTCTCTCTCTCTCTCTCTTTCTTTTCTGTCTCGCTCTCTCACAGGCTCTGAAGCAGAAAGGTCTGGGTGAGATCACCACAGAAATCAGCCAGAACACTGTGTTCTACTACGCTGAGGATTACCATCAGCAGTACCTGCACAAGGTGCCTAATGGTTACTGCGGGTTAAAGGGCACGGGGGTCACCTGCCCTTTCAGCTCCAACAAGGAAGAACTTTGACTCAGAGGCCACTGGAGAGCATGTCTGCTTTTCTAACTCAGGTGTTTATAGCAGGTGTGAGTGAGTGAGAGATTATTACAATACAGGATAATCATGATTAATAAAATACAGGGAATGTATAATGTATGAATAATTATATCTTTACATGCAGTACATTTGAAATCACTGCTGTGTGTTCTAAACAAAGGAAGTCAATTTA